>NW_025533499.1:250000-265000 GCF_020615455.1 Coregonus clupeaformis
TTGCGTTTATAATTTGGTTCAGTCTATTTTGGACTATTTTGTTGACTGCTTTAAACCGCTTCTTCTCCAGAACTGCTGGACCGACCGGCACCACATCTGGTACATAGCATCTATGTACCCATGTTTTTAAACGTTTTCCAGGACTCTAACAATTTGGCTGCTATGAACCAATGAGCTTGCATGAATTATTTTTCATGTCCAACAGCGCCACCATGCGGCCAAACTGAACCTTACTTTACTAGACTCAGATCCCTGAGCAGGTGTGCGGAATTTAATCACTGAGTCAAACAGATGAAGAGAAACGTGCCAGCTATAGCGCCACCGTGTGGTCAATCTGAATGTGATTACATATGTCGAGTCTTGACAGTGTTTGGAACATGTGTACCAAGTTTGGTTACAATACAAATATCCGTGACTGATTTATATGCATTTATGTGCCAGACGACACCCACATGAATGTTTATTGGTCAATAGCGGCCATGTTATTTTAGGTTTGGAAAATGTTGTGTTGAGAGACATTGGTCTATAGATATCAAGTTCTGCGCAGATCCGTCATTCTGTACCTCAGGAGTAGCGTTTTGAGTGTTTTTCACAAAAGCAGTTTTAAAGTACAGTGCATTCAGAATCTATTCAGACCCCTTCACTTTTTCCACATTTTGTTACGTTACAGCCGTATTCTAAAATTGATTAAAAACAAATTATCATCAATCTACACACAATACCCAATAATAACAAAGCAAAAACAGGTTTTTAGAAATGTTTGAAAATGTATTAAAAATAAAAAAACGGATTTACATAAGTATTCAGACCCTTTGCTGTGAGACTAGAAATTGAGCTCAGATGCCTCCATCATTCTTAAATGGAAGAGGTTTGGAACCACCAAGACTCTTCCTAGAGCTGGCCGCCCGGCCAAACGGAGCAATCGGGGCAGAAGGGCCTTGGTCAGGGAGGTGACCAAGAACCTGATGGTCACTCTGACAGAGCTCCAGAGTTCCTCTGTGGCGATGGGAGAACCTTCCAGAAGGACAACCATCTCTGCAGCACTCCACCAATCAGGCCTGTATGGTAGAGTGGCCAGACGGAAACAATATGTTTTTTTTTTTTTTTTTAACCTTTATTTAACTAGGCAAGTCAGTTAAGACAATGGCGGCCTGCACTGGTCAAACCCGGACGACGCTGGGCCAATTGTGCGCCGCCCTATGGGACTCCCAATCACGGCCTGTTGACGTGTACCTATGATGAAAATTACAGGCCTCTCTCATCTTTTTAAGTGGGAGAACTTGCACAATTGGTGGCTGACTAAATACTTTTTTCCCCCACTGTATAATATATATATATATATAATATAATATATAATATAATATAATATGCCATGTAGCAGACGCTTTTATCCAAAGCGACTTACAGTCATGCGTGCATACATTTTTGTGTATGGGTGGTCCCGGGGATCGATCCCACTACCTTGGCGTTACAAGCGCCGTGCTCTACCAGCTGAGCTACAGAGGACCACTAGTAATGGTAGTAATGGTAGTGACTGGTTATAGTTATAGTAATGGTAGTGTCTACAGCAGTAATGGTAGTGACTGGTTATAGTTATAGTAGTGGTAGTGACTAGTTATAGTTATAGTAATGGTAGTGACTGGTTATAGTTATAGTAGTGGTAGTGACTAGTTATAGTTATATTAGTGGTAGTGACTGGTTATAGTTATAGTAGTGGTAGTGACTGGTTATAGTTATAGTAGTGATAGTGACTGGTTATAGTTATAGTAGTGGTAGTGACTGGTTATAGTTATAGTAATGGTAGTGACTGGTTATAGTTATAGTAGTGATAGTGACTGGTTATAGTTATAGTAGTGGTAGTGACTGGTTATAGTTATAGTAGTGGTAGTGACTGGTTATAGTTATAGTAGTGGTGGTGACTGGTGATAGTTATAGTAGTGGTAGTGACTGGTTATAGTTATAGTAATGGTAGTGTCTACAGTAGTAATGGTAGTGACTGGTTATAGTTATAGTAGTGGTAGTGACTGGTTATAGTTATAGTAGTGGTAGTGACTGGTTATAGTTATAATAGTGATAGTGACTGGTTATAGTTATAGTAGTGGTAGTGACTGGTTATAGTTGTGGTAGTGACTGGTTATAGTTATAGTAGTGGTAGTGACTGGTTATAGTTATAGTAGTAGTAGTGTCTACAGTAGTAATGGTAGTGACTGGTTATAGTTATAGTAGTGGTAGTGACTGGTTATAGTAGTGGTAGTGACTGGTTATAGTCATAGTAGTGGTAGTGACTGGTTATAGTTATAGTAGTGGTAGTGTCTACAGTAGTAATGGTGGTGACTGGTTATAGTTATAGTAGTGGTAGTGACTGGTTATAGTTATAGTAGTGGTAGTGACTGGTTATAGTCATAGTAGTGGTAGTGACTGGTTATAGTTATAGTAGTGGTAGTGTCTACAGTAGTAATGGTAGTGACTGGTTATAGTTATAGTAGTGGTAGTGACTGGTTATAGTTATAGTAGTGGTAGTGACTGGTTATAGTAGTGGTAGTGACTGGTTATAGTTATAGTAGTGGTAGTGTCTACAGTAGTAATGGTGGTGACTGGTTATAGTTATAGTAGTGGTAGTGACTGGTTATAGTTATAGTAGTGGTAGTGACTGGTTATAGTTATAGTAGTGGTAGTGACTGGTTATAGTTATAGTAGTGGTAGTGACTGGTTATAGTTATAGTAGTGGTAGTGACTGGTTATAGTTATAGTAGTGGTAGTGACTGGTTATAGTCATAGTAGTGGTAGTGACTGGTTATAGTTATAGTAGTGGTAGTGTCTACAGTAGTAATGGTGGTGACTGGTTATAGTTATAGTAGTGGTAGTGACTGGTTATAGTTATAGTAGTGGTAGTGACTGGTTATAGTTATAGTAGTGGTAGTGTCTGCAGTAGTAATGGTAGTGACTGGATATAGTTATAGTAGTGGTAGTGACTGGTTATAGTTATAGTAGTGATAGTGACTGGTTATAGTTATAGTAGTGGTAGTGACTGGTTATAGTTATAGTAGTGGTGGTGACTGGTGATAGTTATAGTAGTGGTAGTGACTGGTTATAGTTATAGTAGTGGTAGTGTCTACAGTAGTAATGGTAGTGACTGGTTATAGTTATAGTAGTGGTAGTGACTGGTTATAGTTATATTAGTGGTAGTGTCTACAGTAGTAATGGTAGTGACTGGTTATAGTTATAGTAGTGGTAGTGACTGGTTATAGTTATAGTAGTAGTATTGACTGGTTATAGTTATAGTAGTGGTAGTGACTGGTTATAGTTATAGTAGAGGTAGTGTCTACAGTAGTAATGGTAGTGACTGGTTATAGTTGAAATAGTAGGTAGATGAACAGTTAGGATAGCCTGAACACATGAAAGTTGGTTTTCTGTATCTATCTTGAATGGTTCAAAAGTTACTGTTGCTAATTTATATAGTTATAGTTGATTAAAAATACAATTCAAATGTGGAATGACCTGAACATGTAAAAGTTGGTTTAGTTTGTGTAGCTTGAACGGTTCAAGAATTACTGTTGGTGAGTTATTTTATTTATGCAAAAAAAATTATAGTTTAAAATGTATATAGTATAAAAAAATATATAGTTTAAAAAGTATATAGTATTAAAAAATGTTATAGTTTAAAAAGTATATAGAATTTAAAAAATTTAGTTTAAAAAGTATATAGTATAAAAAAAATGTATAGTTTAAAAAGTATATAGTATAAAAAAATATATAGTTTAAAAAGTTGTGATGTCACGAGAGGCTGTGTCCTGGAGGGACGTTACATCCCCCTGAGGTGGCTGCAAACCCAGACAGCTATGGCTCCATCTGCTGGTATGGTCGGGAACTCCACCCCTCTATGGCCAATCTTCCCACGCAGCTGAAACAAATGAGGAGCTGATGAGCTGAAGGTTTGGGAAGGGAAGAGACACAGTCTCCAAGCTGGGCTCTCTGGAGGACAAGAGTGCTGCACGTCCACTTCCATGAGGAATATAAGGAGTTGGAGATACTTACCTTTGGGAAATACTCACCTTTGGGATATATGCACCTGTGGAAATACGTGTGGGACATTTGGAAGGACGTTTTGCTGGGTTGGCCACTAGCTGCAACGTGGAATACAGTAAGGCTGTGGAAAAGTTATTTGAGCGAGGGAGAGTTATGATTTTGGATGTGGAAGAGACATCCCTGAACTGTTAACCCTGAAAGAGCCACCAGAGTACAGAATTGTGTTATACTTTCGTTAGTTTCCCAAGACCTTTAATAAAATCCTTGTTTTGGTTGAACCTGGTCTCCTTGCACTACTTGAGCAATCCCGCTGAAAGCTGTGTAGCCTCTCGTGACATCACAGATGGTGGAGAATACAGGCACGCTCAAGCGTTAATAGTGCATGTCAGAGGAGGATACCGAAGGTTTGATCACCCAGTTTTCCAAGTTGGCCGTAGGCTCCCCGCCGACTGAAATGGAGGACATATTGAAAGCCCTTGTTGCTGGCCAGCAAGCCCAGATGCAAGCAAACGTGGCTCTCTTGGAGGAGCAAAAGAAAGCCAACCTTCTGAAGGCAGAGGAATTGCAGTTGCAGAGACAGAGGGTGGTCCAAAATACCCGCCCAATAAAGGCAAGTGACTTTATATCTAAGATGGGAGCTACCGATGACATTGAGGCATACCTGCATGCATTTGAGGCCACGGCCACTAGGGAAGCCTGGCCCAAGCAACAGTGGGTTGGTCTGTTAGCCCCCCTTTCTAACCGGGGAAGCGCTGAATGCTGTCCGGGACCTGGGCCCTGACCAGGTTACTGACTATGATGCCCTGAAGTCTGAGATCCTCAGCAGATATGGACTCACAAAGTTTGGTATGGCCCAGCGCTTTCACAGCTGGACCTTCCAACCAGACCAACCTCCTCGGGCGCAGATGCATGAACTTGTCCGAATCGCAAGGAAATGGCTGGATCCGCAGAGGAATACAGCAGCGGCGGTGGTGGAGGCCGTTGTGGTGGATCGTTACCTACGCGCCCTGCCTTATGAGGCAAAACGGTTCATCAGTCAACAGGCCTTGACCACGGCTGATCTGACCGTGGAAGCTGTGGAAAAGTACCAGGCCACAGCGGAGATGCTGAATGCTTCCCGAAAAGACCCCAGGAGTGCGGCCCCACCACAAATGGGAAGAACCCGTCCAAAGGACCCCAAGGTCTCGAACCCAGCCACGTCAGGACTTATCCCGGCTCCAGGGGGAGCCAGAAACCAGGCGGGTCAAGAAGAGTACACCAGGAGGGGGAAACTCGACAGTGTTACCGGTGTGGGGAGATGGGACATATCTCCTGGCAGTGTGGGAAACCAGCCGATGAACCTATGCCCACTGCGGAGTCCTCCAGCTCAGCACCCACACACCGTTTTGCCTCGCTCTTGGGAGTCGTAGATGGCGGCCCAGATCGACCCCCACCTGCCCGGTAACTGTGAATCACCATGATGTGGAGGCCTTACTGGATTCTGGTAGCCGGGCCACCCTGGTGCGTAAGGATTTGGTGGGCCCAACGTGTCTGACCCCGGGAAAGTCCTCCCAGTTTCCTGTGTCCATGGGGACACCAGAGAATACCCCATTACTGAACTTACAATGACCAGCACACGGGGAACCATACACACGACGGCGGGGTGGTTGATTCCCTCCCCGTCCCTGTCCTAATTGGACGAGACTGCCCAGCCTTTACCCACTCTGGAGAGAGTCTCAGGAGAGGATAACCCGAGTACCTCGGAACCGGAGAGGCAAGACTCATCCTGGGAAGGCTCGGGTGCAATCCTCCGAGTTACTCACTCCCGCCCGGGCTCTGATAGGGATGGCAGGTGCCCAGACCGACACAGAGACGGAGCTACAGAAGCTGGACAAAGAACTGTCTGGTCTGGAAGGGGACGCTGAGAGGTATCGTTTGTTAAAGCAACAGTTAGACATGAAGACAGAAGAGTTAGATATCCCCCAGGCTAAACTCCAACAGAGCTCATTCCCTAAGCAACAGGAGGAGCTGGAGAGGCTGCGCAGGACCATCGAGGAGTGTGAGGAGACCCTGCGCAGTAGTAAGGAGGTCCAGAAGAAGGCAGAGGAGAAGTACAAGGTGTTGGAGAACAAGATGAAGAATGCGGAGGCAGAGAGAGAGAAGGAACTGAAAGCTGCTCAACAGAAGCTAAACTCTGCTAAAACCAAGGCTGATGCGTTCAGTAAGAAACTCAAGGAGAGACCCCAGAGACCGGCACTGTACAACACAGCACCAACTCACCGGATGGAGTGGAAACAGCCGAGGGCTGGCAAGCACCACGGCAATGCGGGACGCCCTCTCCCGGCGTGATGCCTTCTTCGCTGCCTTTACCCCGGCGAGGACGTCGGTCCCGAGGAGGGGGATGTGTGATGTCACGAGAGGCTGTGTCCTGGAGGGACGTTACATCCCCCTGAGGTGGCTGCAAACCCAGACAGCTATGGCTCCATCTGCTGGTATGGTCGGGAACTCCACCCCTCTATGGCCAATCTTCCCACGCAGCTGAAACAAATGAGGAGCTGATGAGCTGAAGGTTTGGGAAGGGAAGAGACACAGTCTCCAAGCTGGGCTCTCTGGAGGACAAGAGTGCTGCACGTCCACTTCCATGAGGAATATAAGGAGTTGGAGATACTTACCTTTGGGAAATACTCACCTTTGGGATATATGCACCTGTGGAAATACGTGTGGGACATTTGGAAGGACGTTTTGCTGGGTTGGCCACTAGCTGCAACGTGGAATACAGTAAGGCTGTGGAAAAGTTATTTGAGCGAGGGAGAGTTATGATTTTGGATGTGGAAGAGACATCCCTGAACTGTTAACCCTGAAAGAGCCACCAGAGTACAGAATTGTGTTATACTTTCGTTAGTTTCCCAAGACCTTTAATAAAATCCTTGTTTTGGTTGAACCTGGTCTCCTTGCACTACTTGAGCAATCCCGCTGAAAGCTGTGTAGCCTCTCGTGACATCACAAAGTATATAGTATTTAAAAATGTTATAGTTTAAAAAGTATATAGAATTTAAAAAATGTATAGTTTAAAAAGTATATAGTATTAAAAAATGTTATAGTTTAAAAAGTATATAGTATTAAAAAATGTTATAGTTTAAAAAGTATATAGTATTTAAAAAATGTTATAGTTTAAAAAGTATATAGTATTAAAAAATGGTATAGTTTAAAAAGTATATAGTATAAAAAAATGTTATAGTTTAAAAAGTATATAGTATTTAAAAAATGGTATTGTTTAAAAAGTATATAGTATAAAAAAATATATAGTTTAAAAAGTATATAGTATAAAAAAATGTTATAGTTTAAAAAGTATATAGTATTTAAAAAATGTAGTTTAAAAAGTAAATATTATTTTTAAAAAAAATAGTTTAAAAAGTATATAGTATTAAAAAAATGTTATAGTTAAAAAGTATATAGTATTAAAAAATGTTATAGTTTAAAAAGTATATAGTATAAAAAAAAAATTGACAAGCAATATAAGTAAGTTCAGTCTAAACATCTCAGCGTTGGTAGACAAAGATGTCATACCTTAAAAAGTTCTGTTTTTGACATTTTGTTGATGCGGTTACTTAAACAGCTGTAACGTTTGATCGTAACCAGATACTTATGTTATTATTTCAGATTTGAATAGCAGAGAAGTACGAGGAAGATTCCATATTCTCTAACTTTTTGTCTAAGTCGATTACAAAGTGGTCAAAGTAGTGTCAAAAGTTACGTTGTTTACAGGGAATGTTTGAAGTGATGATGTCACAATGGGGTGCTTTAGAATGTTTAAAGAAGTCCCATTAAAGTGACTGAAGATGGACAAAAAAAAAAGACAACACATGTAGAGTTTAAAAAGTAGAAATAATATCAAAAAGTTGTATGCAAGCACACTTTTCCAGACCAGTCTGCACATTTAAAAGTTTGAATGTCGTTTCTAGCTTAAAGGGTGCAAGAGGAGTAGCGTGCAGAAGAATAAGTAGCTCAGGGTTTCCCAAACTCGGTCCTTGGGACCCCAAGGGGTCCATGTTTTGGTTTTTGCTCTAGCACTACACAGCTGATTCAAATAATCAACTAATCATCCAGCTTTGATTCAGCTGTGTAGTGTTAGGTCTAAAACCCTTGGGGTCCTGGGGACCGAGTTTGAACTAGATGGTAATTGTAAATGAAGTACAATTGGTGAGACTTGCTTTAACTCTTTAAAAGTATTGTAACTAGGTAGAAGTTTATAAAGTTTTACATTACTATTTTAAGCAATCCGTTACGTATAGTGGACTTTAGATGTATTAAAATAATTGGTCTGATTACTTTGATAGGCTACTATATCAACCATATTACTTTGATAAACTACTATATCAACCATATTACTTTGATAGGCTACTATATCAACCATATTACTTTGATAGGCTACTATATCAACCATATTACTTTGATAGGCTACTATATCAACCATATTACTTTGATAGGCTACTATATCAACCATATTATTTTGATAGGCTACTATATCAACCATATTATTTTGATAGGCTACTATATCAACCATATTACTTTGATAGGCTACTATATCAACCATATTACTTTGATAGGCTACTATATCAACCATATTACTTTGATAGGCTACTATATCAACCATATTACTTTGATAGGCTACTATATCAACCATATTACTTTGATAGATTGACTTCATCACTACTTGTGTTTATGAGCGGTGTTGACATGTTGGGTGCACTGAGCTGTCTGTTTGAACTACTGGCGCACAGTTCGGTCACCCATGCATACCCCACAAGACATGCCACCAGAGGTCTCTTCACAGTCCCCAAGTCCAGAACAGACTATGGGAGGCGTACAGTACTACATAGAGCCATGACTACATGGAACTCTATTCCACATCAGGTAACTGATGCAAGTACACAAACAGAGGCGCAGACACATGCATACACACACACGATAACATATGCACTATACACACACGTACACATGGATTTTTGCACTGTAGATATGTGGTAGTGGTGGAGTAGGGGCCTGAGGGCACACAGTGTGTTGTGAAATCTGTGAATGTATTGTAATGTTTTAAAAATTGTATGAACTGCCTTAATTCTGCTGGACCCCAGGAGTTCAAATGTGGTAATTGCTTGCTTGCTGAGGATTATAGGCTTGAGGTGGCTTCCTTGATCACGCTGGTCGCCAGACTACGTAAGAAACTGGGGAAAACGCAGAGTGGAATGTTTACCTTTTCTACGCCAGTGGCTGGACGGCGTTCGCGCATGTTGGATGCATCTCCGTCTTGTCGTTTGTCGTTATCCGACTGGCCGGGGTTGCCCGGAGTTAATTCACCAGGGGAGCCATCTCCTGCCTCTCCACGATTGTGTCATGAGCCGTGGAAGCCGAAGACGGCCTCCCGCAAAGCAGTCTACACTCCCAACGAGAGGCCCGGAGCGGATACAAACAACGAATAGTCTCGCCGTCCTGGAGCCTGATCTTCCTGCACCTTCATCGCTGGGGGTGCCTGTGTCTGCAGCCGCTGTGACTACTCCTTCCCCTACGTTTTCGAAGTTGACGTCGGCAACCTTCCGTCCCTGCTCTGGATCGAGATGGGCTTTTCCATCTGTCGGAGGCCTGCACCGGGAGCTGCGGTATCCTGCATCTCGCCCATCCTTAAAGGGTTCTCCGAATCCTGTGAAGTATGGGAGTAGGCGGATTTCCTTGTCCTTCTCGCCAGCCGTGATTTTTGGCAGCTCCACGGTAAGAAATGTCCTATCCCGGAGCTAGAGTAAATGACATTACAAAGCTGCTCCTGAATGTACTACGTCGGGACATGGAAATCGAGTCTATCGTAGTCCATGTGGGTTTTAATGACATTATGAAGGGCAGCTCTGAACAGTTGAAACTGGATTTTAAAAAGCTGATTGACTCTCTGCTAGACTACTAAAAGACCCATCATATCTGGCCCTGTGCCCTCTCTGAATCGTGGCATTGAACGCTTTAGCAGGATTCTTTCTCTTCACAACTGGCTGCGTGATTATTGCAGCTCAATGGGAGTAACTTGGTTGACAATTTCGATATCTTTTGGAAACAAAACACGTTTTATAAGGAGGATGGGGTCCACCCAAATCATTTGGGTTCCTGGATCCTTTCACAGAACTATAAGGCTGCGTTGAGACAATGACTTAGCAATGACCCAAGCCCAGCTCAGTTAATCCCTACCATTGTGTCGCTGAGTCGTCATAATGCTTTAGCAAATGTACATTATACCAGGGGCATTGGTAGACACAATGTAAGTAACCTAATTTATGTTCCTCTAACTGCCCTGAATGCCTCTGCTGATCCTGTAGCTATTGAATGCAGCAATCATGTGTCTATGAACCAGATTTATGCTGTTAGCACTGAGGCGGTGTGCCCTAGTAGGAAGTCCACTGTGTGCAGCTCACCCTGCACTAACATAAATAACATGAGAATATCCACTTTTGCTAAGCTTCCCAGTAAAGCAATGCAAGCAAGCAAGCATCCCAGAAAAGTGCATAAAATAGCCCACGTTAACATATGTAGCTTAAGAAACAAGGTTCATGAAATTAATAACTTGCTAGTAACATATGACATTCATATTCTGACTATCTCTGAAACTCACTTAGACAATACCTTTGATGATACAGTGGTAGCAATACAAGGTTATAACATTTACAGAAAATACAAAATGCCAGTGGTGGAGGTGTTGCTGTTTATATTCAGAACCACATTCCTGTAAAGATTAGAGAGGATCTCATGTTAAATACTGTTGAAGTAATATGGCTACAGGTTCATCTGCCTCACCTAAAGCCCATTCTGGTGGGAAGCTGCTATAGACCACCAAGTGCTAACAGTCAGTATCTGGATAACATGTGTGAAATGCTTGTTAATGTATGAGATATCAACAGAGGTATATTTTCTGGGTGATTTAAATATTGACTGCCCACTCAAGAGAAAGCTTCAAACTGTAAGCAGTGCCTGCAACCTGGTTCAGGTTATCAGTCAACCTACCAGGGTAGTTACAAACAGCACAGGAATTAAATCATCAACATGTATTGATCACATCTTTACTAATGCTGCAGAAATGTGCTTGAAAGCAGTATCCAGATCCATTGGATAAAAGCGTCTGCTAAATGGCATATTATTTATTATTATTAGTGATCACAATATAGTAGCCATATCTAGGAAAACCAAAGTTCCAAAGGCTGGGCCTAATATAGTGTATAAGAGGTCTTACAATAAGTTTTGTAGTAATTTCTATGTTGTTGTAAATAATATTTGTTGGTCCGTGGTGTGTAATGAGGAGCAAACAGATGCTGCACTTGACACATTTATGAATTTGCTTATCCAGGTTACTGATAAGCATGCACCCATCAAGAAAATGACTGTAAAAACAGTTACATTCCCGTGGATTATTGAGCAATTTAAAAATTGTATGGTTGAGAGGGATGAGGTTAAAGGAATGGCAAATAAGTCTGGCTGAACAACCGATTGGCAAACGTACTGCAAATTGAGAAATCATGTGACTAAACTGAATAAAAAGAAGAAGAAACTACACTATGAAAGATAAAAACCGACTGATATTACTGACACTACACATCCAAGTTTATCTGACCAAATTATGAAAGACAAGAATTGTAATTTTGAATTCCGTAAAGTGAGTGTGGAAGAGGTGAAAAAATGATTGTTGTCTATCAACAATGACAAGCCACCGGGGTCTGACAACTTGGATGGAAAATGACTGAGGATAATAGTGGATGATATTGCCACTCCTATTTGCCACATCTTCAATTTAAGCCTAGTAGAAAGTGGCCTGGAGGGAAGCAAAAGTCATTCCGCTTCCTAAGAATAGTAAAGCCCCCTTTACTGGCTCAAATAGACAACTAATCAGCCTGTTACCAACCCTTGGTAAAGTTTTGAAAAAATGGTGTTTGACGAGACTGTACAATGCTATTGTACAGTAAACAAATTGACAACAGACTTTCAGCATGCTTATAGGGAAGGACATTCAACAAGCACAGCACTTACACAAATGACTGATGATTGGCTGAGAGGGGGGGCTGTTTTTTTAGACTTCAGTGCGGCTTTTGACATTATCAATCATAGTCTGCTGCTGGAAAAACGTATGTGTTATGACTTTACACCCCCTGCTATATTGTGGATAAAGAGTTACCTGTCTAACAGAACACAGAGGGTGTACTTTAATGGAAGCCTCTCCAACATAATCCAGGTAGAATCAGGAATTCTCCAGGGCAGCTGTCTAGGCCCCTTACTTTTTTCCATCTTTACTAACGACATGCCACTGGCTTTGAGTAAAGCCAGTGTGTCTATGTATGTGAATGACTCAACACTATACACGTCAGCTACTACAGTGACTGAAATGACTGCAACACTTATCAAAGAGTTGCAGTTAGTTTCAGAGTGGGTGGCAATGAATAAGTTAGTCCTAAATATTTCAAAATCTAAAACCTTAAACCTCAACTAAATCTTGTAATGAATAATGTGGACATTGAGCAAGTTGAGGAGACTAAACTGCTTGGAGTAACCCTGGATTGTAAACTGTCATGGTCAAAACATATTGATACAGTAGCTAAGATGGGGAGAAGTCTGTCCATAATAAAGCGCTGCTCTGCATTCTTAACAACACTATCAACAATTAGGTCCTACAGGCTCTAGTTTTGTCGCACCTGGACTACTGTTCAGTCGTGGGGTCAGGTGCCACAAAGAGGGACTTAGGAAAATTACAATTGGCTCAGAACAGGGCAGCACGGCTGGACCTGGATGTACACAGAGAGCTAACATTAATAATATGCATGTCAATCTCTCCTGGCTCAAAGTGGAGGAGAGATTGACTTCATCACTGCTTGTATTTGTGAGAGGTATTGACATGTTGAATGCACCGAGCTGTCTGTTTGAACTACTGGCACACAGCTCGGACACCCTTGCATACCCCACAAGACATGCCACCAGAGGTATCTTCACAAGTCCAGAACAGACTATGGGAGGTGCACAGTACTACATAGAGCCATGACTACATGGAACTCTATTCCACATCAGGTAACTGATGCAAGCAGTAGAATCAGATTAAAAAAACAGATAAAAATACACCTTATGGAACAGCGGGGACTGTGAAGAGTCACACACACATGCACAGCCACACGTTTACACGCTCCCGTTTACACACACACACCATAAGACACGCACTCTACACACACATACACTTGGATTTTGTATTGTAGATACAGTGCATTCGGAAAGTATTCAGACCCCTTGACTTCTTCCACATTTAGTTACGTTACAACCTTATTCTAAAATGGATTATGTAGTTTTATTTCCTTATCTATCTACACACAATACCCCAATAATGACAAAACAAAAACAGTTTTTTTGAAAAGTTTGCAAATAAAATAATAAAATTGAAATATTACACTTACATAAGTATTCAGACCACCCTTGTCATACCAGCGTTGAATAGTCCTTAGCACGGATACTTCCTGTTTGAGTTTCTGCCTATAGGAAGGGTGGAGCAAAATGGAGTCGTGGTCAGATTTGCCAAAAGGGTGGCGGGGGAAGACCTCATAACCATCCTGGAAGTTCGAATAGCATATGGTCGAGAAGTTGATGTGTTGATAGAACTTCGGCATTCTAGTCCTCCAATTTGCTTTGTTAAAATCCCCAGCTACAATAAATGCAGCCTTAGGATATGTGGCTTCCAGTTTGCATAAAGTCCAGTGAAGTTCTTTGAGGGCCGTCGTGGTATTGGTTTGAGGGGGAATATACACTGCTGTGACTATAACTGAAGAGAATTCTCTTGGGAGGTAATACGGTCGGCATTTGATTGTGAGGTATTCTAGGTCGGGTGAACAAAAGGACTTCCTGTATGTTACTACAATTACACCATGAGTCGTTAATCATGAAACACACACCTCCGCCCTTCTGCTTCCCGGAGAGATATTTATTTCTGTCTGCGCGATGAACTAAGAACCCATCTAGCTGGACCGATTTAGAAAAATATCCAGAGAGAGCCATGTTTCCGTGAAACAAAGTATGATACAGGCCCTGATGTCTCTCTGGAAAGAAGTCCTTGCCCTGAGCTCGTCGACTTTGTTATCCAAAGACTGAACATTAGCGAGTAGTATACTTGGAAGCAGTGGGTGGTGTGCGTGCCTCCTAAATCGAACCAGCAGGCCGCTCCGAGTGCCTCTCCTCCGCCGGCGATGTTTTGGGTCATCCGCTGGAATCAGTTCAATTGCCCCGGGGAGAGCAAACAAAGGATCTGCTTCGGGAAAGTCGTATTCCTGGTCGTAATGCTGTTGAGTTTCCGCCGTTCTGATATCCAATAGTTTTTCCCGGCTGTATGTAATGATACAAAACACTTTCTGAGCTTATAATGTAAAAAAATAATACATAAAAAAACAAAATACCGCAAAGTTTCCTAAGAGCTAGTCGCGAGGCAGGTCTCTGTCCATCTTCATCTGCGCCAGTAAATCAGGTCTCTGTCCATGTTTCTGGTTCAGGTCTGCAGGTGATGTTAGGGTTAGGGTTATGTTAGTGCAGGTCGTGGTATGTATGGTGTGGTAGTATGTTAGTTTGTAATAGGTTGTTGTGTTGTGGTTCTCAGGCCCTCAGGTGAGGAACGCTCTGACTGCCTCCAACCTGACCCAGACACAACTAGCTACCATCTGGTGAGTGTGTGAGTTTTGTTGTGTGGCTGTCTGTCTCTGTCTGTGTGTGTGTTCGTCTTTCTGAGTGTGTGTGTATTTTATTTGTGTGTGTGTGCGTGCAGGACCCTGGCTGATGTCGATAAGGACGGTCAGCTGAGAGCTGAGGAGTTTATTCTGGCCATGCACTTGGTAGACATGGTTAAGACAGGACGCCCGCTACCCCTCACCCTGCCCTCAGACCTGGTGCCCCCCTATCTCAGGTAACACACACACACACATACTGCTCACACTGTCTCTCTGATTGGTT